>NC_092175.1:42783616-42801116 GCF_045791955.1 Oncorhynchus clarkii lewisi | reverse complement strand
CAGTATTATACAGTAATATACAGTATTATACAGTAATATAGGAATATACAGCATTATACAGTAATATACAGTATTATACAGTAACATAGGAATATAGAGTATTATACAGTAATATACAGTATTATACAGTAATATAGGAATATACAGTATTATACAGTAATATACAGTATTATACAGTAATATAGGAATATACAGTATTATACAATAATATACAGTATTATACAGTAATATAGGAATATACAGTATTATACAATAATATAGAAATATACAGTAATATACAATATTATACAGTATTATACAGTAATATAGGAATATACAGTATTATACAGTAATATACAATATTATACAGTATTATACAGTAATATAGGAATATACAGTATTATACAGTAATATAGGAATATACAGTATTATACAGTAATATAGGAATATACAGTATTATACAGTAATATAGGAATATACAGTATTATACAGTAATATACAATATTATACAGTATTATACAGTAATATAGGAATATACAGTATTATACAGTAATATAGGAATATACAGTATTATACAGTAATGTAGGAATATACAGTATTATACAGTAATGTAGGAATATACAGTATTATACAGTAATATAGGAATATACAGTATTATAAAGTAATGTACAGTATTAGATTTATACAGTTATATATAGTATTATACAGTAATATAGTAATATGCAGTATTATAAAGTAATATACAGTATTAGAGTTATACAGTATTATACAGTAATATAGGAATATACAGTATTATAAAGTATTATACAGTAATATAGTAATATACAGTATTGTAAAGTAATATACAGTATTAGAGTTATACAGTAATATACAGTAGTATAGAGTAATATAGGAATATACAGTATTATAAAGTATTACAGTATTAGAGTTATACAGTAATATACAGTAATATACAGTAATATAAAGTATTATACAGTAATATACAGTATTATAGTAATATACAGTAATATAGTAATATACAGTATTATAAAGTAATATACAGTATTAGAGTTATACAGTAATATACAGTATTATACAGTAATATACAGTATTATACAGTAATATAGGAATATACAGTATTATACAGTATTAGAGCTATACAGTAATATACAGTAAAATAAAGTATTATACGGTAATGTACAGTATTATAGTAATATATAGTATTATAAAGTATTATGCAGTATTAGAGTTATACAGTAATATAGTAATATAGTAATATACAGTGCTATACAGTATTATATGGTAATATAGTAATATACAGTATTATAAAGTATTATACAGTATTATAGTTATACAGTAATATACAGTAATATACAGTGATATACAGTATTATACAGTAATATACAGTATTATACAGTATTAGAGATATACAGTAATATACAGCATTATAAAGTATGTGGAGGACTATGTATTTTTGTAAATAACAGCTGGTGCACGATATCTAAGGAAGTCTCAAGCAATTGCTCGCCTGAGTTAGAGTATCTCATGATAAGCTGTAGACCACACTACCTACAGAGTTTTCATCTGTATTTGTCGTAGCTGTTTACATACCACCACAGTCAGAGGCTGGCACTAAGATAGCATTGAATGAGCTGCATTCTGCCATAAGCAAACAAGAAAACGCTCAGCCAGAGGCGGCGCTCCTAGTGGCCGGGGACTTTAATGCAGGGAAACTTTAAATCAGTTTTACCAAAGTTCTATCAGCATGTTAAATGTGCAACTAGAGGAAAAAAAGAAGTGCATTGATGACGTCATGCCCACAGTGACCGCACGTACATACCCCAACCAGAAGCCATGGATTACAGGCAACATCTGCACCGAGCTAAAGGCTAGAGCTGCCGTTTTCAAGGAGTGGGACTCTAACCTGGAAGCTAATAAGAAATCCCACTATGCCCTCCGACAAACCATCAAACAGGCAAAGCATCAATACAGGATCGAATTGTACAACAATTGTACGACGCTCGTCGGATGTGGCAGGGCTTGCAAACCATTACAGACTACAAAGGGAAGCACAGCCTAGAGCTGCCCAGGGACACGAGCCTACCAGACGAGCTAAACTACTTCTATGCTCGCTTCGAGGCAAATAAAACTGAAACATGCATGAGAGCACCAGCTGTTCTGAAAGACTGTGTGATCACACTCTCCGCAGCCGATGTGAGTAAGACCTTTAAACAGGTCAACATTCACAAGGTCGCCGGGCTTGTGTACTGCGAGCATGCTTTGACCAACTGGCAAGTGTCTTCAATGACATTTTCAACCTCTCCCTGTCCGAGTCTGTAATACTTACATGTTTTAAGCAGACCACCATAGTCCCTGTGCCCAAGAACACTAAGGTAACCTGCCTAAATGACTACCGACCAGTAGCACTCACGTCTGTAGCCATGAAGTGCTTTGAAAGGTTGATCATGGCTCACATCAACACCATTATCCCAGAAACCCTAGACCCACTCCAATTTGCATTACCACCCCAACAGATCCACAGATGATGCAATCTCTATTGCACTCCACACTCCCCTTTCCCACCTGGACAAAAGGAACACCTATGTGAGAATGTTATTCATTGACTACAGCTCAGCATTCAACACCATAGTGCCCTCAAAGCTCACCACTAAGCTAAGGACCCTGGAACTAAACACCTCCCTCTGCAACTGGATTCTGGACTTCCTGACGGGCCGCCCCCAGGTGGTAAGGGTAGGTAACAACACAACTGCCGCGCTGATCCTCAACACTGAGGCCCCTCAGGGGTGCGTGCTCAGTCCCCTCCTGTACTCCCTGTTCACTCATGACTGCATGGCCAGGCATGACTCCAACACCATCATTAAGTTTGCCGATGACACAAGAGTGGTAGGTCTGATCACCGACAACGACGAGACAGAATATATTGAGGAGGTCAGAGACCTGGCCGTGTGGTTTTACACCGCTGCTACTCTCTGTTGTTATCATCTATGCATAGTCACTTTAATAACTCTACCTACATGTACATATTACCTCAACTAACCGGTGACCCCACACATGGACATTGTTATTTCACTGCTGCTCTTTAATTACTTGTTACTTATTTTTATCCATGTTTTTTTTAAACTGCATTGTTGGTTAGGGGCTCGTAAGTCAGCATTTCATGGTTAGGTTGTATTCGGCACATGTAACTAATGCAATTTGATTTGATTTGATTTGATTTATCTAGGGATATTAGATCCAATGTTTGTTGATACAGGCACAACGAGTTGGGCTCCCAAGTGGCACTGCATCTCAGTGCTAGAGGCGTCACTACAGACACCCTGGTTCAAATCCAGGCTGTATCACAGCGGTCTAAGGCACTGCATCTCAGTGCTAGAGGCGTCACTACAGACACCCTGGTTCAAATCCAGGCTGTATCACAGCGGTCTAAGGCACTGCATCTCAGTGCTAGAGGCGTCACTACAGACACCCTGGTTCGATTCCAGGCTGTATCACAGCGGTCTAAGGCACTGCATCTCAGTGCTAGAGGCGTCACTACAGACACCCTGGTTCGATTCCAGGCTGTATCACAGCGTTCTAAGGCACTGCATCTCAGTGCTAGAGGCGTCACTATAGACACCCTGGTTCGATTCCAGGCTGTATCACAGCGGTCTAAGGCACTGCATCTCAGTGCTAGAGGCGTCACTACAGACACCCTGGTTAGATTCCAGGCTGTATCACAACCGGCTGTGATTGGGAGTCCCATAGGGCAGAATACAATTGGCCCAGCGTGTAGGCCATCATTGTAAATAACAAATTGTTCTTCACTGACTTGCCTAGTTAAATAAAGGTTACATTTAAAATACAATTTTAATTAAAACTGTCTTCACCGGCGTTACAAATGAGACATCAAAATATTCTGGAACGTTTCTCTCAAACACTTGGGCTGTTGTTGCATTTCATATGCTATCACAACAGCGGTTCAACACTTGGCTGTCATTCAGAAAATTCCTTCCTGGATCAAATTATGATTTGTGAACTGTGAAAATATCATGGAGTAATTCAACAGCTTTTCACCAAATGCGCATTCCAACAAGTATTATGCATAATTATTCATGAGTATCGATTCAGGTTTGTAAAATATCAAGGTAAGGTGACTCTTTCGGGTTAGAAGCATTCCATTTTTTTTTTAAATTGCAATTATTATTATTTTGTATTTGTGTGCCAATGAAAACATTTTTCACTGCTTAACATGATACAACAAAATGTTACATTTACATTTCATTTGGGAGATATCTTTACAAACAAACAGCTAGATCCACGGTTCTTACAGGGTTCAACTGATTAATACTTTATATAACCACAAACTTACACTGCCATAAATGCAAATCCATCAAGACACCAACACGATTAAAGGGTTAAACATACTTTTTAATTCAACTTGTGAATTTTATTGAATATATCTATGATTCCCCTCTTTATATCTTAATATAATGACATTAAAATAAATTGGCAGATTATTATCAATGATTTATCAACAGCTGTAACAAGTTGTCCAGTGTAGGAAACGCGCACCGGTACCCTAGTTTCTGGAAAGACCCGTATACAGTAGACATGGGTGTACACTTTCAGGCTTGTTGACAGGAGTTATTGTTCCAGCTGGCCTCTGGTGTGTATCACCCTTTCTCTCCGGTCCGTGGTTAAGCTAGAGGGGTCTGTGTCATAGTCTGTTTGTCTCGCTGGTGCTACAGGGGAGGGGGGGAGATTTGGCTCTAACTGCCCACACTGCGTTCCAAATTGCACCCTACTTTTGACCGTGGCCCACAGAGCTCTGTAGAAAATGTAGTGCACTACATAGGGGATAGGGTGCTACTTTGGACTTGTGCCCTGTCTCTGGTAAACAAAGGCCCTAATACACTTCACCCCCCCCCCCCCCCTCCAAAAGGGAGCCTTTTTGTTGTGTGTGACGCGTCTGTCTCACAGAGCTTTAAGGACCCCTGTTCTTTGTCTGGTCAGAGGGCGGTGTCACGGAGAACGGTTTACGGACGAGACCCGGGTACCGTAGTCGAGTGGATTAACAGTGTGTGTGTGTGTGTGTGTGTGAATTGTGTGGGTGCGTGATCGTGTGAGGCAGTACGAAGGGCTCATTCAGCTGTCGTGTTTGGTGTTCATGACTATACTACCACAGCTGTCTTGTAGGAAATGGATACACCATGTGTAGAGTGTGTGTGTGTATGGTATGTGAGGGTGTGTGTGTAGGGATGGTTTTGGGGTCAGGACTGTTTCCCATCTTGCTGAGAGGGAAATAGTTCACATTATTCTGTTGATGAAGAGACCCAGGTCTTTGTTTAGGACGTATTAATGTAACATTTGATCAATGAATGGTTTGATGGTTTGATGGTTTGATGGTTTGATGGTTAGATGGTTTGATGGTTTGATGGTTTGATGGTTTGATGGTTTGATGGTTAGATGGTTAGATGGTTAGATGGTTTGATGGTTTGATGGTTTGATGGTTTGATGGTTAGATGGTTAGATGGTTAGATGGTTTGATGGTTTGATGGTTTGATGGTTTGATGGTTTGATGGTTAGATGGTTTGATGGTTAGATGGTTAGATGGTTTGATGGTTTGATGGTTTGATGGTTTGATGGTTAGATGGTTAGATGGTTAGATGGTTAGATGGTTAGATGGTTAGATGGTTTGATGGTTTGATGGTTAGATGGTTTGATGGTTTGATGGTTTGATGGTTTGATGGTTTGATGGTTTGATGGTTAGATGGTTTGATGGTTTGATGGTTAGATGGTTTGATGGTTTGATGGTTTGATGGTTTGATGGTTTGCAATGTATACATTTTATTATCTGGTTTATATTGGCAAAATATTTGAGTATCGTGAACACACACACACACACACACACACACACTTGTCTATAGGCCCCCAGACAGGGCAGCAGGTGCAGTAAAAGGATCAGACAGAGACTTCATGGATTTAGTATAAATATTGAAAATATTTTATAAGCCATCGTAAAAATCTCGACACTCAAAAGCAAAAAAGCTATTTATTACAAAAGAACCTCCGTTCATTTCAACAACAGCAAAAAAAACATTTTCTTTAAAAAGACTTACAAAGACATTTCATATTTTCAAAAAAGTTCAAAAGTTTTTTTTTAAATGTTCGTATTAAAAATCGGTATTAAAACAGTCTTGCATGCAAGTGTTGACAGATATGAAACACATTCTATGTCAAAAGGGAGAAGCATTGTGTAAAGTGGAAGCCTTTGCTCGTCCAATACAGTCTGGTGAATCAACGGTGTGACAATGTCAAATGTCACAGGCAATATGTACAAGAATCATAGAATCAATAAAAAATAAAAAATCATAGAATACAGAACACTAGAATCCATCATCGGGAACCTTTAGAACCCCCGGAATCATACAGTATTATTAATTACACGGTAAACTGGCACTACAACACCCATCGTTTCCATTCGTTCAGAAAGCACCTTGGCAATACCGTCGTTTACGGCAGGCAAGAACACACACATAGCAATATTGCACAAACTACAGTCAGTATCACTTAAAGACGATATGAAATGTGTCACTTTTACGTGCCGTGATAGTGGAAGGTCTACCCTCCTCTTCCTCCTCTTCCTCCTCCTGTTTCAGTCTGAGGCAGGGCAGGGTTACAACACTCATTGTAATCCCTTTGACACTTTTATATAACTTGTCTGTCTCAACAGGTAGATCTGCTAACAAGAGTCCCTAATGGTATCCTACACATTCTATAGTCCATAGGGCTCTGGTTAAAAGCAGTGTGCTATGTAGGGAATAGAATACTATTCGGGACGCACCCTAAGGAATGGATCTAATAGTTAAACTGTCATATAGAATGATGTATATTTCCACTGTCGTATAGAAGCTGATTGTATAACAGGTTGACAGTTGGGCTCAGAACACAACCTTATAGGGCTATAGGGAAGGCAGAGCGGTGTGGAAGGTTATGTGACTGGCTAAGAAACAAACTAAATCCCTAGGATTCTGCAGTGTTGGGTTCCAGTGGAACACAATTCACCGTGGAAACCGTAGAATTAGAATGCGTTCTAATTCCGCGGTAGAACCCACGGTTGATGGTCAGGTTCCGTTGGAATGAAACCGAAGCGGAAATTCCACATAACTAATCGACTGATCTTAACCACAGATCACAGAATGTTTCGTTTTAATGAATGTGACAGCAGAAAGGTGAGACCGACAGGCAGCTGTTGGTATATTGGTTGACTCGAACTATGTGGCTTAACGTACACAACCACAGTAATATCAAGCTGAAGGAACTTCCTGGAATAACACAATGACACAACAGTCTTCCAGGGAAATCAGCCCCTGATGTCGTTGTAGGTTTGGTTTACAATAGTTAGTTAATACAGCCATTTCCACTGTAAACGCCTCATCTTAATTTCCCTGAATGTGTGTGTGTGTGTGTGTGTGTGTCACTCTCTCACAACACAATATGTAACAACGACAGGTAAAACTCTGACACTGTAGAGCTTTACTTCATATGTTCAAGTCACTGGAGTCCCAGCTTGTCTTCACAAAGGCCTTTCACCAGCAGAAACAAACGTTGACAGTACAAACAGTCATTTTCATTTCATTTTCAAACCCACCTTTAGTCATCGGTGTTTTACTTTATAGTCTTTCACTCCAACAGCCAGAGTGTCTCTGTGTATCTAGAGTCGTAGTGTCGTCATGGTGACTGCCTCAGCAGAGGACAGTTCACAGGGTCAAAGTTCACAAAAGTTCCAAGGCCGCTCAGGAAGAACCACGCCCACTTCCTGCCCCAAAACAGGACGCAGGACGTATGATCGAGATGAAAAAACTGTCTGAAACGACGACCTCTTATCTCCTCGTTTCATTGGGCACTAACTTTGGACCAGAGCCATAATCCTCCACATGGTCATTGATCATCGCCATTGTCCCGTTACCCAGAATGCTTCAGCAGAGGGTCTTGAGTGCCCCGGAGGCGCAGAGCAGCGTCTGCATGTGGTAAGGGGGCGGAGACACCAGATCCTCCTCCACCGCTTGCTCCGCCCTGAAACTGAACGGCTGGAAGGGAACCTTCTTCTTCAGGATCTGACCGATGCCCATAGAGGGGAACTTACTGCCGCGGTGATAGGGGCTGTCTGGCTCAACGCTGCCCCCGGAGGACGGAGGACTGAAGGCAGATGACGGGTTGAGGGGGGAGAAGGCTGATTTGGGCGGGGAGAAGGCTGAGCCTCCTGGGGGGCTGCCGAAGGAGCTGGGGGGGCTACAGCTGGTGTCTGACCCGCACCAGTCACCCGAGTTAGAGGAGGACTTTTTAGGCTGGGGGTTGACGATGAGGACGGGGGGGCTGGGGATGGTCGCCTTTTTTAAGTAGGAGGAGTCAGGGTGAAAGGCGGAGACATGTCGCGGAGGGGAGAAGGTCCCATTGGTCAGTTTGTACCAGGGAGTGGCCGAGGCAGGAACCACAACGTCGTCGATTGGCTCGGCTTTGGAGAGGGAGTCGTAGGAGTGCATACCGATTGGAGAGGGAGCCGGGGGGGCAGGGATGTGGTCTGGGCTAGTATTGGCCGCCTGGAGAGTTTCGAGGCGCCTGATTGGCTGTGGCGTGCGGGGGAAGAGGGGGTGGATCTCTAGGTATTCCATGGAGGACGAGGCAACGGTGCCGGACGGGGCGAGAGGAGAAGCACGGTGGAAGTTACCTGTCACCGCTCGCAGAAGACCTGAGAGAGAGAGAGAGAGAAAGAGACAGAGAGAGAGAGACAGAGAGAGACAAAGACAGAGAGAGAGAGAGAGAGAGAGAGAGATAATTAATATGTTAATGTCAGTCACTACATACCACATTCTATAACAGTGTTACCCTCTGGGCCGACATGTATCTACCAGACCTGGGTTCAAATACTGGTGTGTCTGTGTGTCTGTGTCTGTGTGTGTGTGTGTGTGTGTGTGTCTGTGTGTGTCTGTGTGTGGTAGATGTCTTTAGGGTGAGTGTGTGTGTGTGTGGTAAGATGTCTTTAGGGTGAGTGTGTGTGTGTGTGTGTGTGTGTGTGTGGTAAGATGTCTTTAGGGTGAGTGTGTGTGTGTGTGGTAAGATGTCTTTAGGGTGAGTGTGTGTGTGTGTGGTAAGATGTCTTTAGGGTGAGTGTGTGTGTGTGTGTGTGAGTGTGTGTGTGTGTGTGGTAAGATGTCTTTAGACAAAACATAAATACACCCATTGAGGTTGAGGAGCTCCTTTGAGACTGAACACAGACAACCTGTAAAGGTTGGAAAGGGATGGAGAGAAAGAGCGAGAGGGAGAGAGAGAAAGATTTGCAGAGAGCAGGAGAAGAGGGATGGAACAATATATTTCTCAGGAGGGAGAAAGGGATAGATACACAGCATGGCATATTAGTCTATTCGGGCTATTTCAGCCACACCTGTTGCTGACAGGTGTATAAAATCCCACAAGTCAGTTCTTCAAAATTTAGTCAAAGCCTAAGATCACCCAATGCCCAATGCCAAGCGGTCGGCTGGAGTGGTGTGAAGCGCGCCGCCATTGGACTCAATGAAAACGTGTTCTCTGGAGTGATGAATACGACAGACGAATCTGGGTTTGGCGAATGCCAGGAGAACGCTACGTGCCCGAATGCATAGTGCTAACTGTGGAGGACTGGTCTGGGGTTGTTTTTCATGGTTCGGGCCCCTTAGTTCCAGTGAAGAGAAATCTTAACACTGCAGCATACAATGACATTCTAGACGATTCTGTGCTTCCAACTTTGTGGCAACAGTTTGGGGGAAGGCCCTTTCCTGTTTCAGCATGACAATGCCCCCGTGCACAAAGCGAGGTCCATACAGAAATGCTTTGTCGAGATCGGTGTGGAAGAACTTGACTGGCCTCCACAGAGCCCTGACCTCAACCCCATTGAACACCTTTGTAATGAATTTGAACACAGACTACGCGCCTAATCGCCCAACATCAGAGCCCGACCTCACTAATACTCTTGTGGCTGAAAAGAAGCAAGTCTCAGCAGCAATGTTCCAACATCTAGTGGAAAGCCTTCCCAGAAGAGTGGAGACTGTTATAGCAGCAATGTTCCAACATCTAGTGGAAAGCCTTCCCAGAAGAGTGGAGGCTGTTATAGCAGCAATGTTCCAACATCTAGTGGAAAGCCTTCCCAGAAGAGTGGAGGCTGTTATAGCAGCAATGTTCCAACATCTAGTGGAAAGCCTTCCCTGAAGAGTGGAGGCTGTTATAGCAGCAATGTTCCAACATCTAGTTGAAAGTCTTCCCAGAAGAGTGGAGGCTGTTATAGCAGCAATGTTCCAACATCTAGTGGAAAGCCTTCCCAGAAGAGTGGAGGCTGTTATAGCAGCAATGTTCCAACATCTAGTGGAAAGCCTTCCCAGAAGAGTAGAGGCTGTTATAGCAGTAACGGAGGGACCAACCCCATATTAATGCCCATGATTGTGGAATGAGATGTCGGATGAGCAGGTCACCTTCCTCTGTTAATTGGGTCAACAGAATACAGAGTACAGAGTACATATGAACATATGAACACATACACTCGCCAATGGCCCATTTTAAGGTATGCCCAGTACTATGCTGGCTGTGCTGTATGTGTGTGTGTTTGTGTGTGTGTGTGTGTGTGTGTGTGTGTGTGTGTGTGTGTGTGTGTGTGTGTGTGTGTGTGTGTGTGTGTGTGGTCTCACCTGTTTTATGGGGATGAAGGGATGGGAGGGATGGAGGGGTAGAGGAGTGGAGGTATGGAGGGATGACATCTAGTGTTGGGTTGTATCCAGATTTCCATATCTTCATATCGTGCCCGTGTCATCCCGGGTTTTATGGTATTACCGACAGTGCACACAAGGGCCGCTATTTCTTTTCAAAGGAAGATAATCCCCATAAAACGTCACTTACCAGAATGCTAACAAAATACTAACCAATACTTTTTAAAGTGTATTTAACCTTTCTTTAAATAGGCAAGTCAGTTATGAAAAAATTCTTATTTACAATGACGGCCGACCCCGGCCAAACCCTAACCCGGACGATGCTGGGACAATTGTGCGCCGCCCTATGAGGACTCCCAATCACGGCCGGGTTGTGATACAGCCTGGAATCAAACCAGGGACTGTAGTGACACCTCTAGCACTGAGATGCAGTTCCTCAGACCACTGGCCACTTGGGAGCCCGAGTGATACTAAGGAATTCTCATAGAGAATGCAAACTAAATGCTAACGAGCGCATTGCAAACATTTTGTACAGTTTCTGACCTAAACTGTACAAGTTAAAATGCTACTCACAGTTTGCTGCACGCACAAAACTAATATTAGCCAGCAAGGCTCTTGATCTAGGAGAGGATTCTCTACTGTTACCAAGCGAATTCTTGATTTTAGAAGAAGCCAACCACTTAGCTAGATAGGCTAACTAGCAACTACATTAGCACACCAAACACACAACTACAAGGTATTTAGCACATTTTAGATAAGACATATCTAGCTGGCCAACATTTAGTTGTTAATTAGATCACCTGACGCACGCTGCACAACAGTGAATGACTCTCGAGGCTACGGCCTCTCGTCGTTGTGTGCTTGTAAACAAACACCAAACACATTTTTATCTACTGACGTATTTCACAAGTTGACTACAGCTATTTACTTTTTTTTTTAAAGTAGATACAAATATTCAAATGTATATAAAAAAAATAAAACTTTAAAAAACTTTTAAAAAATAGGTTCAACGGTGGTGACAGTATTGAAAAACAATCCCGTGGTTTTCCCCCAAATATCCCAGTATACACAGTATATACGGTATACCGCCCAAGCATAGTGACATCTGCCATCGTTGTGGAGAGTAGTCAGCTCTCCAGATAACACAAAAGGGTGGAAGGATTTCTGTTGAGAGGACAGACATGGAATAGAGTGGTGTGAGTGTGTGTGTGTGTGTGTGTGTGTGTGTGTGTGCTCTCACCATTCCTGTGCTTCTTCTCCTTGCTCGGGCCCTTGCTAACGGCCAGGTAGACGGGAGTCTGTTTAGGAGGGATGGTGACCTTCTCTACGTGTTTTCTCCACTGGGTTTGGAAGTATTCATTCTTCTCTGTCTTCTTCTCCTTCTCCTGGTACACCTTCTCCTGGAGGACAGAGACGTTATTACAACGTTATTCCCAGAGATATTCAAGTATTCTATTCTTCTCCTGGAGGACAGAGACATTATTACAACGTTATTCCCAGAGATATTCAAGTATTCTATTCTTCTCCTGGAGGACAGAGACGTTATTGCAACGTTATTCCCAGAGATATTCAAGTAATATATTATTCTCCTGGAGGACAGAGACGTTACCACTATAATGTAGTGTAGTGTAGGGTGTCTATAATATCCTTTACTCCAGGTGTTGTTTACCCTAACCTACCCTGTACTCCTTGGAGAGCCTCTTCATCTTGTTGTTGAGCAGGAAGTAGACAGCCAGGGTGTGACAGGCTCTGTTGGTGAGCACGGCACTTAGCACCTCGCTGTGTTTGTAGCCCATCCTCTCTGTCATGTGCAGTAATACCATGTGGTTGATCTCCTCAATGTGGATCCTAGAGAAACAGAGAGAGACGTTAGCCATCAGACCTGTGTCTGTGTTGCCGTGTGTGTGTGTGTGTGTGTGTGTGTGGACCTGTTGAGGTAGGGTGCTCCAGTGTTAGCGTTAGCCAGTTGACCTGTGTGTGTACCTGTTGAGGTAGGGTGCTCCAGTGTTAGCGTTAGCCAGTTGTAGCCAGGAGTCGACCATGACCTGGTGGATGTTGGGTCTCTTAGCTGGATCTGGTTCTAACAGCTTCTTCAACAGACAGATGGCCGCTGTGGAGAGAGAGGAGGGGAGAGGGAGAGAGGGAGAGAGAGAGAGAGGGAGAGAGAGGGAGAGAGAGCGAGCGAGCGAGGAAACGAGAGAGAGATGGGGGAGAGGATGGGAGAGGGGGAGAGAGAGAGGGAATGAGAAAGAGAGATGGGGGAGAGGAGGGTAGAGGGAGAGGGAGTGAGCGAGGAAACGAGAGAGAGATGGGGGAGAGGAGGGCAGAGGGGGAGAGAGGGAGAGGGAGAGAGAGAGAGACAGACAGAGAGGGAGAGAGAGAGAGAGAGAGAGACAGACAGACAGACAGACAGACAGAGAGAGAGAGAGAGAGAGAGAGAGAGAGAGAGAGAGAGAGAGAGAGAGAGAGAGCGAGCGAGGAAGAGGAGAGGAGGGCAGAGGGGGAGAGAGGGAGAGGGAGAGAGAGAAAGACAGACAGAGAGGGAGAGAGAGAGAGAGAAAGGGGGGGGGGAGGGAGAGAGAGAATTGGTTAAAATATTTACCATGACGTAAAATACTAACTAATCCAGACAGAGTGTATCAGGGTTGGGGTGAATTCTATTTCAATTCCAATCAATTCAAATGTTCCTTATTGAAAAGCATTGGGCACAATTGGAATTACAGTGTAACTTGCCCAATTAACTATGATTTTAAATGGAAGTGGACCCGGCCAACCCCAGTGTCTGTGTCAGTGTTCAGACTTCCATTCTCAACATTCTCAGTGAGGTTAAATGACACATATGTCTGTCTGACCCTTGTGCTTTTCTGTTGACTGTTGACTGGCAATTCATAGTTTCCTGTTAGTTCTAACTGTGTCTCAGCTGATGGATTCCTCACGGAAACACAAGTTCCTCTCAGACACAGGGCTATTTACAGAATAACAACTTTCTCTCTCTCTCTCCCTCCCCCTCTCCTTAGGAAACGAGGGAATAATGTCTGTCTGTCTGGTGTCTGGAATCTCAGGGCCTCGCCTCCCCTCCCCTCCCCTCTCCTCTCCTCTCCTCTCCTCTCCTCTCCTCTCCTCTCCTCTCCTCTCCTCTCCTCTCCTCTCCTCTCCTCTCCTCTCCTCTCCTCTCCTCTCCTCTCCTCTCCCCTCCCCTCCCCTCCCCTCCCCTCCCCTCCCCTCCTCTCCTCTCCTCTCCTCTCCTCTCCTCTCCTCTCCCCTCCCATCCTCTCCCCTCCCCTCATCTCCTCTCCTCTCCCCTCCCATCCTCTCCCCTCCCCTCATCTCCTCTCCCCTCCCCTTCCCTCCTCTCCTCTCCTCTCCTTACATAAGAAGATGAATGAGAAGACAGCTCTGTGTCACGAGCTTGGATTAATAATTGCTTACATAACTCTGTCTCCTGACTCTGTCTAAACTCACACACTTTGCATCATCAAGAGGTGTGTGTGTGAGCGTGTGTGTGTGTGTGTGTGTGTGTGTTGACTGGAATCAGATGGGGTTGGTTGGTTTAGCAGCATCTCAAGTCTTCTCCCACTGGGCACAGATATTAGTTCAACGTCTAGTTTTGATTTACATTTGGTTGAGTTGTCAACTAACCGTGAATTCAACATGAAATCAACAACAAAAAGGTTAAAAAATAATATATATATTTTTTAAACAACATTTTGCAAATCGAATCAGCATTGATTCAACTTCATCACATACATTCATTATTATTATTATTTTTTTGGGGGGGGGGGGTTGAAATGACGTGGAAACAACGTTGATTCAACTAGTTTTTTGCCCAGTGGGATTGTTGTTCCCTTGCCAGGAACGAGGAAGAGCTAGAGGAAGGGAACCAGTTGTATGAAACGTTACAGTACCCTTTCCCCCCCCCCCCCCCCCCCCCCCCAAACCTCTAATTAAAATTGACACAACAGCCAATTGTATGAGTTATGAGTGACAGCAGGAGCTACAGGGAACCGGTTGGTCCTGCCATTAAGTGGGGGTGCCAGATGCGCTTGGCTTGGCATTCCACTAGCACCTGAGGTAGATCTTCACACACACACACACACACACACACACACACACACACACACACGCTCCCACCTCTATTATAAAAGAGATTAATCAAGGCGTCAATGAATGTTGAGACACGCT
Organism: Oncorhynchus clarkii lewisi; assembly: GCF_045791955.1. NCBI lineage: Eukaryota > Metazoa > Chordata > Actinopteri > Salmoniformes > Salmonidae > Oncorhynchus > Oncorhynchus clarkii. The sequence continues at coordinate 42,786,243 of NC_092175.1, read as the reverse complement.
ACCGTCCATGTCACTGTGTGGATCGACCTGACCTCAGAGGAATGAGCTGATAAACGTCAAGAGTAAAGTTAGCTATGGCTTGAGGGTTTAGAAAACACTCCGTGATCCAAGGAGTTGTGATGAGGTCGTCCGAAAAGGTTAAAAAAAAAGTACAAAGAAGAGTTGTTGAAACGACAACGCGGGGATGGTTGAAGAAGTCACCATAGAATATAACATGAACTACTATATTTTGATACGGCCACTAGGACGTTAGGAACAGACTGGAATATTTACTGACAAACAATTTAACGCGCTAATATAATATTAAGATAAATTACCGAGGCTGTCTTTAACTTACATGAGGGGGGGGGGGTGCTGCTAGTTACAGGCTAATTCACCCGGCACAGCCAGAAGAGGACTGGCCACCCCTCATAGCCTGGTTCCTCTCTAGGTTTCTTCCTAGGTTCTGGCCTTTCTAGGGAGTTTTTCCTAGCCACCGTGCTTCTACACCTGCATTGCTTGATGTTTAGGGAGTTTTATGCTGGGTTTCTGTACAGCACTTTGAGATACCAGCTGATGTACGTAGGGCTATATAAATACATTTGATTTGATCTGAGAGAGAGAAGAGGAGGAAGCAGACTGTCTCTATATCACCCTCTAGTTAACTATATGTGACTATGGAATATGGCCTGATTGGATTTCATGACCTAACATGAATATCTTGACTTTTAGACTCCACTTCTAGTGTTACCTGTAGTATATCTACATAGGTCATCTTTCCCCATAACCCCTCGGGTACATATCGTATCTCACCACACCTTCACACAGGGTACATATCGTATCTCAACACACCTTCACACTGGGTACATATCGTATCTCAACACACCTTCACACTGGGTACATATCGTATCTCACCACACCTTCACACTGGGTACATATCGTATCTCACCACACCTTCACACTGGGTACATATCGTATCTCACCACACCTTCACACTGGGTACATATCGTATCTCACCACACCTTCACACTGGGTACATATCGTACCTGAACACACCTTCACACTGGGTACATGCAGTTCTCTACCCTCACAAACATTTGTGTGTGTGTGTGTGTGTGTGTGTGTGTGTGTGTGTGTGTGTGTGTGTGTGTGTGTGTGTGTGTGTGTGTGTGTGTGTGTGTGTGTGTGTGTGTGTGTGTGTGTGTGTGTGTGTGTGTGTGTGTGTGTGTGTGTGGTGATGGTGGTTGGATTCCGTTCAGGTGTTGTCTACACAGAATATCCCCGAACATAGCTGTGTGTGTGTGTGTGTGTTTCTGTATGTTTGTGTATATACGTGTGTGTGTGTACCTGTAGAGAGAGAGGGCGGTAGAGGGTTCATATCCTTGTCCACCATCTTCTGGTGCAACGCCCTGAGACTGAAGGGCTCCACGGTGAAGGGAAGGCTGCCAGTCAGCATGGCGTACATGTTCACTCCTCTGTAAGGGACAACATGCACAGGAACGTTACCCACCCGTGTACAACACTCACCCAGCCACTAATAAATGTCATAATAAAGGAGTTCTAGTGAACTGGTTGAGAAGTGATCATGGCGTACATGTTCACTCCACTGTCATGGAAAACAGGGACGTTACACACTGTCTGCTAGACAACAATACCTTACTATAAATTATCATAGGCAACTTGTTGAGAAGTGATCTGGTAGTTTGTACAGAGGTCTTTACAGCAACATGTAGAAACATGTATGTTGTAAACTGTTGTGTATGAAACACGTATGTTGTAAACTGTTGTCACGCCCTGTGATGTGGGGTGGGCATTCTATGTTTTCTACTTCGTTGTTTTTAGCCGAGTATGATTCCCAATCAGAGGCAGCTAGCTGTCTATCGTTGTCTCTGATTGGGGATCATACTTAGGCAGCCCCTTTTTCCACTTTCTGTTGTGGGATCTTGTCTTTGTTTGTTGCATGGGTTTGCACTCCTAAGCTTTTCGTTCGTTGAGTTGTTTTTTTTGGTGAACATTTAATATAATAAAGAAAATGTACGCCTCCCACGCTGCACCTTGGTCTCATTCGAACGACGGACGTAACAACTGTTGTGTATAGAACATGTATGCTGTAAACTCTTGTGTATGAAACCTTTTGGTTTTGTGATATGTGTACTCACATGGACCAGACGTCCACCTTGGGTCCGTACTTCTTGCGGGACAGTAGTTCTGGAGCAGCGTAGGCTGGGCTCCCACACTGCGTACTGAACGGGTCTGAGTAACCCAGGATCCCTGCACAGTTACTGAGACCAAAATCTACAGGAGAGGGAGGGAGGGAGGGAGGGAGGGAGGGAGGGAGGGAGGGAGGGAGGGAGGGAGGGAGGGAGGGAGGGAGGGAGGAGAGGAGAGAGGGGATCGAGGAATGAAAGAGAGAGGGAGGGAAGAGAGGGGGAGGAGAGAGAGGGGGAGGAGAGAGGGGGAGAGGGAGGGAAGCGAGAGAGACAGACACAGAGAGTGAGTTGGATGTGTGTGTTTTTACAACTCTACCTGATTCAACAGTCCAATTCAAATCTAGGGGTTTTATTATCATGGGAAACATGTGTTAACATTGCCAAAGCAAGTGAAGTAGATAATAAATATAAGTGAAATAAACAATAGAAAAAGGAACA
>NC_092175.1:42758616-42781116 GCF_045791955.1 Oncorhynchus clarkii lewisi | reverse complement strand
ATGATAACAGAACACAACTCCATCACCAGGTAATAACTGATGATAACAGATGACAGGACACAACTCCATCACCAGGTAGTAACTGATGATAACAGAACACAACTCCATCACCAGGTAGTAACTGATGATAACAGATGACAGGACACAACTCCATCACCAGGTAGTAACTGATGATAACAGAACACAACTCCATCACCAGGTAGTAACTGATGATAACAGGACACAACTCCATCACCAGGTAGTAACTGATGATAACAGATGACAGGACACAACTCCATCACCAGGTAGTAACTGATGATAACAGATGACAGGACACAACTCCATCACCAGGTAGTAACTGATGATAACAGAACACAACTCCATCACCAGGTAGTAACTGATGATAACAGGACACAACTCCATCACCAGGTAGTAACTGATGATAACAGAACACAACTCCATCACCAGGTAGTAACTGATGATAACAGGACACAACTCCATCACCAGGTAGTAACTGATGATAACAGATGACAGGACACAACTCCATCACCAGGTAGTAACTGATGATAACAGGACACAACTCCATCACCAGGTAGTAACTGATGATAACAGATAGAAACGTCTAGTATTTCAATTCCTATAGACTTCATACACAGATCTGTTATGAATGATTTGTTCTCATCCCTTCTCTTCATTCTGGTTTTATTCATGTACTGTTCATTTTACAACTGTTTCTCACTATTTCCAGTTCAGTAATTGTACGTGTTTTATTGTAAAGAAAATGGGGCACATTAGGGTGCTGTATAGCTTCGTTGACTTGATTAATTTCTTCATCTGTTCATTCTTTCATCCATTGATTAATTGATTAATTCATCAACTCATTCAACTTCCGTTGTACCTGTTCTCAGTCTCCAGTATGTCCAGTAGTCTATAGTATAGCATAGTATAGTACAGTATATGGTATAGTATAGTATAGTCTATAGCAAAGCATAGTATAGCATAGTCTGTGGTATAGTATAGTATAGTACCTGTTCTCAGTCTCCAGTATGTCCAGTAGTCTATAGTATAGCATAGTATAGTATAGTATAGTCTATAGTATAGCATAGTATAGTATAGCCTATGGTATAGTATAGTATAGTCTATGGTACAGTATAGTATAGCATAGTATATATAGGCTGTGGTATAGTATAGTATAGTACCTGTTCTCAGTCTCCAGTATGTCCAGTAGTCTATAGCATAGTATAGTATAGCCTATGGTATAGTATAGTATAGTCTATGGTACAGTATAGTATAGCATAGTATAGTATAGCCTATAGTATAGTATAGTCTATGGTACAGTATAGTATAGCATAGTACAGTATAGCCTATAGTATAGTATAGTCTATGGTACAGTATAGTATAGCATAGTATAGTCTGTGGTATAGTATAGTATAGTACCTGTTCTCAGTCTCCAGTGTGTCCAGTACAGTATAGTATAGTATATAGTATAGCATAGTATAGTATAGCCTATGGTATAGTATAGTATAGTCTATAGCAAAGCATGGTATAGTCTATGGTATAGTATAGTCTATGGTATAGTATAGTATGTGGTATAGTATAGTATAGTCTGTGGTACAGTATAGTATAGTATACTATAGTCTATGGTACAGTATAGTCTATGGTATAGCATAGTATAGTCTATGGTACAGTATAGTATGGTATAGTATAGTATAGTATAGTCTGTGGTATAGTATAGTCTATGGTATAGCATAGTATAGTCTATGGTACAGTATAGTATGGTATAGTATAGTATAGTCTGTGGTATAGTATAGTCTATGGTATAGCATAGTATAGTCTATGGTACAGTATAGTATGGTATAGTATAGTATAGTATAGTCTGTGGTATTGTATAGTCTATGGTATAGCATAGTATAGTCTGTGGTATGGTATAGTATAGTATAGTCTGTGGTATAGTATAGTATAGTACCTGTTCTCAGTCTCCAGTATGTCCAGCAGCTGGGTGATGTTGGGGTGTCTGATCATCTGTTGGATATGACCCTCTCTACGGAGGTTCTTAGTCACATACGAGTCCTTCTTCGCCTTCCTCTTATCTATGACCTTTACTGCAACCTGGGAGAGAAGGAGGGAAGGAAGGAAGGAAGGAGAGAAGGAAGGAAGGAGGGAGGGAGGGAGGGAGGGAAGGAAGGAAGGAGGGAGGGAGGGAGGGAAGGAAGGAAGGAGGGAGGGAGGGAAGGAAGGAAGGAAGGAAGGAAGGAAGGAAGGAAGGAAGGAAGGAAGGAAGGAAGGAAGGAAGGAAGGAAGGAAGGAAGGAAGGAAGGAAGGAAGGAAGGAAGGAGGGAGGGAGGGAGGGAAGGAGGGAGGGAGGGAAGTAGAGAGGGAAGGAGAGAGGGAAGGAGAGAGGGAGGGAAGGAAGGAGGGAGGGAAGGAAGGAGAGAGGGAGGGAAGGAAGGAGGGAGGGAAGGAGAGAGGGAGGGAAGTAGAGAGGGAAGGAGAGATGGAGGGAGGGAAGGAATGAGGGAAGGAAGGAGGGGGGAGGAAGGAGAGAGGGAAAGAGAGAGGGAGGGAGGGAAGGAAGGAGGTGATAGAGAGAAAAATAGGAAGATCAGTCTCTAGACCTAGACTATAGACATAGGGCAGTCTGACCACTGCACTCCGTGAGATATCATTAAAAACTTTACCCAAAGAGAATGGACCAGGAGGCTGGTGTAAATGTGAAACAGGCATGGAACGAAGAGGTGGATGGGACAGAGAGAGAGAGAGAGAAGCCCTCCTGTATATAGTAACCTGTCCTGGTCTGTCTCCATTCCCTCCTGTATATAGTAACCTGTCCTGGTCTGTCTCCATTCCCTCCTGTATATAGCAACCTGTCCTGGTCTGTCTCCATTCCCTTCTGTATATAGTAACCTGTCCTGGTCTGTCTCCATTCCCTCCTGTATATAGTAACCTGTCCTGGTCTGTCTCCATTCCCTCCTGTATATAGTAACCTGTCCTGGTCTGTCTCCATTCCCTCCTGTATATAGTAACCTTTCCTGGTCTGTCTCTGTCACTACAGCAGCTGCCTCCAGCACGTCTAACACACTATACCATTAGAACCTGCAGGGGTGTGTGTGTGTGTGTGTGTGTGTGTGTGTGTGTGTACCTTCATTAATCTATTTTATAATAGAGGTGTAAGCGTGTGTGTGTGTGTGTGTGTGTGTTCAGCATGAGAGGTTTCTAGTATATATGTGGCGAATAAGGGACATTAACTAACCATTTGGCCTCCCTTTCTCCACCGATAGAGGAGGGTAAGGTTTGCTTCACACTCAGTTTATAACGGCTCACAGACTCTCTAACACACACACACACACACACACACACACACACACACACAGAAAGAGAGAGGTGCGTGTGGATGTTAGAGCCTCTTCCATGTCCCAGAGTCTGTCTGCCTGCCTGTCTGTCTGTCTGCCTGCCTGCCTGTCTGTCTGCCTGCCTGCCTGTCTGCCTGCCTGTCTGTCTGTCTGGTTAATCTTAAAATACCCTCTAAGATACTTCACATAAAGGCTAATCTTCTTCAAACAATTAAACACAGCTCACTCTCCAATTCATGTGAACACAAATAAGCCTCCCACCACCTCCCACTGTCTCCATCCCTCCACCTCCCACTGTCTCCATCCCTCCACCTCCCAATGTCTCCATCCCACTACCTCCCACTACCACCCATTCTCTCCATCCCTCTACCTCCCACTGTCTCCATCCCTCTACCTCCCACTGTCTCCATCCCTCTACCTCCCACTGTCTCCATCCCTCTACCTCCCAATGTCTCCATCCCACTACCTCCCACTGTCTTCATCCCACTACCTCCTACTACCTCCCACTCTCTCCATCCCACTACCTCCCACTCTCTCCATCCCACTACCTCCCACTGTCTCCATCCCTCTACCTCCCACTGTCTCTATCCCTCTACCTACCAATGTCTCCATCCCACTACCTCCCACCACCTCCCACTACCTCCCACCACCTCCCACTGTCTCCATCCCTCTACCTCCCAATGTCTCCATCCCTCTACCTCCCAATGTCTCCATCCCACTACCTCCCACTACCTCCCACTCTCTCCATCCCACTGTCTCCATCCCACTACCTCCCACTGTCTCCATCCCACTACCTCCCACTGTCTCTATCCCACTACCTCCCACTGTCTCTATCCCACTACCTCCCACTGTCTCTATCCCACTACCTCCCACTGTCTCTATCCCACTACCTCCCACGTCTCCATCCCACTACCTCCCACTGTCTCCATTCCACTACCTCCCACTGTCTCCATTCCACTACCTCCCACTGTCTCTATCCCACTACCTTCCACTACCTCCCACTGTCTCCATTCCACTACCTCCCACTACCTCCAGCCCACTTCCTTCCACTACCTCCCACTACCTCCCACTACCTCCATCCCACTACCTCCCACTGTCTCCATCTCACTACCTCCCACTGTCTCTATCCCTCTACCTCCCAATGTCTCCATCCCACTACCTCCCACTACCTCCCACCACCTCCCACTGTCTCCATCCCTCTACCTCCCAATGTCTCCATCCCTCTACCTCCCAATGTCTCCATCCCACTACCTCCCACTACCTCCCACTCTCTCCATCACACTGTCTCCATCCAACTACCTCCCACTGTCTCCATCCCTCTACCTCCCAATGTCTCCATCCCACTACCTCCCACTACCTCCCACTCTCTCCATCCCACTACCTCCCACTCTCTCCATCCCACTACCTCCCACTGTCTCCATCCCTCTACCTCCCAATGTCTCCATCCCTCTACCTCCCAATGTCTCCATCCCACTACCTCCCACTACCTCCCACTCTCTCCATCACACTGTCTCCATCCAACTACCTCCCACTGTCTCCATCCCTCTACCTCCCAATGTCTCCATCCCACTACCTCCCACTACCTCCCACTCTCTCCATCCCACTACCTCCCACTATCTCCATCCCACTACCTCCCACTGTCTCCATCCCACTACGTCCCACTGTCTCCATCCCACTACGTCCCACTGTCTCCATCCCTCTACGTCCCACTGTCTCCATCCCACTACCTCCCACTGGCTCCATCCCTCTACCTCCCAATGTCTCCATCCCACTACCTCCCACTACCTCCCACTCTCTCCATCCCACTACCTCCCACTGTCTCCATCCCACTACCTCCCACTGGCTCCATCCCACTACGTCCCACTGTCTCCATTCCACTACCTCCCGCTGTCTCTATCCCACTACCTCCCACTGTCTCCATCCCACTACCTCCCACTGTCTCCATCCCACTACCTCCCACTGTCTCTATCCCACTACCTCCCACTGTCTCTATCCCACTACCTCCCACTGTCTCTATCCCACTACCTCCCACTGTCTCTATCCCACTACCTCCCACTGTCTCTATCCCACTACCTCCCACTGTCTCTATCCCACTACCTCCCACTGTCTCTATCCCACTACCTCCCACTGTCTCTATCCCACTACCTCCTACTGTCTCCACCCCACTACCTCCCACTGTCTCCATCCCACTTCCTTCCACTACCTCCCACTACCTTCGTCCCACTACCTTCCACTACCTCCCACTACCTCCATCCCACCACCTCCCACTACCTCCATCCCACTACCTCCCACTGTCTCTATCCCACTACCTCCCACTGTCTCTATCCCACTACCTCCCACTGTCTCTATCCCACTACCTCCCAATGTCTCTATCCCACTACCTCCCACTGTCTCTATCCCACTACCTCCCACTTTCTCCATCCCACTACCTCCCACTTTCTCCATCCCACTACCTCCCACTGTCTCCATCCCACTACCTCCCACTACCTTCCACTACCTCCCACGGTCTCCATCCCACTACCTCCCACTGTCTCCATCCCACTACCTCCCACTGTCTCCATCCCACTACCTCCCACTGTCTCCATCCCACTACCTCCCACTGTCTCTATCCGTCTACTATTCTCTACCACCTAGATAACTGCTGACATCAGATCAGTAGATATCTACTGTTTATAGCTGACATCAGATCAGTAGATAACTACTGTTAATAGTGGGGGTATACTGGGGGAGGGGAGACAGAGAGTAGGGGTATACTGGGGGAGGGGAGACGGAGAGGGGGGGGGTATACTGGGGGAGGGGAGACAGAGAGTGGGGGTATACTGGGGGAGGGGAGACGGAGGGGGGGGTATACTGGGGGAGGGGAGACGGAGAGGGGGGGTATACTGGGGGAGGGGAGATGGAGAGTGGGGGTATACTGGGTGAGTGGAGACGGAGAGGGGGGGGTATACTGGGGGAGGGGAGACGGAGGGGGGGTATACTGGCGGAGGGGAGACGGAGAGGGGGGGTATGGTATACTGGGGGAGGGGAGACGGAGAGGGGGGGTATACTGGGGGAGGGCAGACGGAGAGGGGGGGATATACTGGGGGAGGGGAGACGGAGAGGGGGGGGGTATACTGGGGGAGGGGAGACGGAGAGTGGGGGTATACTGGGGGAGGGGAGACGGAGAGGGGGGGTATACTGGGGGAGGGGAGACGGAGAAGGGGGGGTATACTGGGGGAGGGGGGGTATACTGGGGGATTGGAGAAGGAGAGTGGGGGGTATACTGGGGGATTGGAGAAGGAGAGGGGGGGTATCCTGGGGGAGGGGAGACGGAGAGTGGGGGTATACTGGGGGAGGGGAGACGGAGAGGGGGGGAGACAGGGCGAGTTAGGAGGAGAGGAGGGGAGACAGGGCGAGTTAGGAGGAGAGGAGGGGAGACAGGGCGAGTTAGGGGGAGAGCAGGGGAGACAGGGCGAGTTAGGAAGAGAGGAGGGGAGACAGGGCGAGTTAGGAGGAGAGGAGGGGAGACAGGGCGAGTTAGGGGGAGAGGAGGGGAGACAGGGCGAGTTAGGGGGAGAGGAGGGGAGACAGGGCGAGTTAGGAGGAGAGGAGGGGAGACAGGGCGAGTTAGGAGGAGAGGAGGGGAGACAGGGCGAGTTAGGGGGAGAGGAGGGGAGACAGGGCGAGTTAGGGGGAGAGGAGGGGAGACAGGGCGAGTTAGGAGGGGAGGAGGGGAGACAGGGCGAGTTAGGAGGGGAGGAGGGGAGACAGGGCGAGTTAGGAGGGGATTCTCAGCCCAGGGGCCATCTGAACAACTGTTGTTTACCTTCTCTCAGACAGGCACAGGGGGAAGGGGCGGGGGGTGGAAGAGGGGGGAATGAGGTCATATGGGGAAAGTGGGTTACATACATTCAAAACAGATTCATCATACACAACATGTGTTATCTCCTTGACCTCCCCCTCTTCCTCCTTTCCTTTGTAATAATATGATCCCCCACACGTTTCTCTGCACACCAGACACTGAGCCCCCCACCCACCCACCACCATATAAGGCCGTTGTTTCCAGTGATGCCTCCATCCTCTCCCGTCCTTTAGCCTTCCCATTCAGTATCAACCTCCTCTGCTCTGTCTCTCACGGCCGTGCCTGTCCTATCACAAAGCACCCCTCCTTCCTTACTACTGCCGCTGATGTAATACACCCCCCCCCCCCGCCTCCCGTAGTAGACGACCCAGAGAGCAGCGCTGCACCCCTCCTCTCTCCCCTCCTCTCTCCTGACTGTGATTGCCAAGTGTTTGCATCATCCATACAAAGGGAACAAGGGAAGAAGAAAAGAGGAGTGTTTTCTCTCTCTCTCTTTCTCTCTCTCTCTCTCTACAGCAACAGAGTGAAAGGGGTACGGGGGGGGGTCTATTTCTTTAATATTCTAAATAGGAATTTCAGGACACACACACACACACACACACACACACACATTGTGAAGAAAAAAAACACACACACACACATAGTGAGAAAAAAACACACACACACACACAAACACACACACACACACATTGTGAAAAAAACACACACATATACACACACACACACACACACACAGTGAAAAACACATACAGACACGCGTGCACACACAGTGAGGAAAAGGGGTATGTGTTTTTGTAATATGCTAATGCATTTGGCTGCACCACAAAAGCACAGAGAGCCCAGAGAGACAAAGGCAACCAGTGGCCAATGGTAGCCCATATCACAGCCGTGCGTTGACGACGAAACACACACACACACATTGTGAAAAAAACACACACATATACACACACACACACACACAGTTATCAAAGACATCATTTCATATGTAAGTACCCGCGCCACTTTCTCATGGGCTGGTCTATTCATTAGGACAGTCTCGGTCTGTTTCAGAGGAGGAGATCTCTCTAGAGAGCACAGGTCAACACAACACAGCACAGCTCAACACAGCACAGCACAGCTCAACACAGCACAGCTCAACACAGCACAGCTCAACACAAAACACAGCACAGCTCAACACAGCACAGCACAGCTCAACACAAAACACAGCACAGCTCAACACAACACAGCTCAACACAGCACAGCTCAACACAAAACACAGCACAACACAACACAGCACAGCACAGCTCAACACAACACAGCACAGCTCAACACAGCACAGCACAGCTCAACACAGCACAACACAACACAGCTCAACACAACACAGCACAGCACAGCTCAACACAACACAGCACAGCACAGCTCAACACAACACAGCACAGCTCAGCACAACACAGCACAGCTCAACACAGCACAGCACAGCCACTACCCACCACATGGTACAGAACAGGCACTACAGTAAATATTGATAATATTCAAGCTGTGTTTTGGGCAGGAGAGTGTGTGTGTGTGTGTACACTCCCACTGTGCTGATTAACATCCCTGCTATAGGAGACCATTCATAATGAATGTGTCCTTGTTACAATAGGGTTGCATGTGTACATCATACCTCGTGTCATTATGAGTTGTGAAATAAGGTAGCATCGGGTTATTGTTACAGGTTTTGATTTTTCCATTGATGTTTGAGGTTACACATATAGCTCGTTAGCACATATAGCTCGTTAGCACATATAGCTCGTTGGCACGTAGGGCGCACCGATTGATGTAACCTCTTCAGTCAGTATGTGTTACACCTGTGCTGGTTGTCATCTCGTTAATGCCTTGAGAGATGTGGAGAGTCAACACCTTTAGTTGGCTCTCCCTATAAAGCAATCCTTTATATTATTTTGTTTTGCGATCCCTTTTAGGTGTGCTTCCTGTCTTTAAGTTTGCTGTGGGAGTTTGTTTCTTTTGTTTGCCTCTTCTCGGGCAAATTTAGTGGATGCTCATGGTGGGTGTATTTTAGGTCCCAGTTGTTGTTGCTAAGTCAATTTTCAAAACCCCTCCTAAAACACCACCTGTTTCGTTTTGATTGTTGGTCAGTGACTCTTTGTTAGTTCCCTCTCCTGTTTCAGCGACATTTAATTTATTGTTGCTGGGGAACGTATCATTATCGACCCCGACAAAACATTCTGACTATGTACGTGACTACGTCATCTATCCGCTGCAGCGATTTGCCATTCTATATAGTACATTAAACGTGACAGAATACATTCAATGGCATGACATCACATTGGAATGTGAAGTGGCTATTTACATGTTTAAGTGTTTAATAGGAGGCTATTGTAACCATGTTATAATTAGGTAATTAAGTAATCTAATTTAAGCAGCTACTAAAGTTGTCAAAATGTCTAATACATTCTATAGCAAGATTGGTCACTTACATTTCAACATCCAAAATAATGATTTTTTGCATGGCAAAATGGGACGATTTCTATCACTCTTGTAACTTTAGAGAAACGAACCAAACAAAGCCCAACAAATGTATCCAAATGTATCCATCCATCAACAAAAACGTAACTTTAATTTCCAGTACTGTCAACTAGCCTACCTTCTCTCCGGTCATGGCATGAAGTCCCTCTCGGACTTTAGCGAAGGAGCCCTCTCCAAGTTTCCTCCCGATCAAGTAGTTTCCCACACGCTTGGTATGGTAGAAGTTCCGCAGGATATCCACGGCAGGACTGCTTAGGGAAGCCGGGACCACGTTCTCGTTGTTGGGGGTAGAGGCGGGGGCTTTACCCCCGTGTAACCGGGGACTGTCAACCACCATGTCGAAGTCAGCGGCTGGCATAACCGCCTCTGTCAAACTACAAACGGTTTGTTTGGTTTGAGCCGGTATGTTTTTGTTCCTAGCTCTCCTCTGCGCTCTAAACGGGGTCTGTCATGTATGTGAAGTGCATCTGAAGTAAACGTCTGCCTGTCCGGTGCCCAGTCACAAATAGTTGTAAATACTTAACGGAAATCCGAGCTAACCTGTTCAATCTAGAAGCGACGGCATGTTTGCGTGAATTCAGCAGTTTCTTGAGATTGTTCAGAGATGACGCGTCCAAACGTTTTTAATCACTTTATGTAACGGTCCCTTGTAGAGAATATAAATAAAAAATGGGCTTTTTGACTGAGGAAAAAATATAAATATTGCAAAACGTTGTTAAAAAAAGACTAGAAATCGGTGTAAATATCCTTAAATCCTGCGAGAAACAAACGAAAGTGTTGTTCATTCAACTTCTCTCTCTGTCACTCTCTCAAACTGTTCTATAATGAGCGCTCCTTTGCGTTGGGTGATTACTGAATAGACTGTTGAATGTGAAACACGCTGTTTGGTTCGAAGCGACTTTCCCGGTTCAGTGGGTGGGCGTTAATTGTTTGTGTGAAAAAGCTCCCCGACTTGGTAACCGGGCTGAACTGTAATCCTATCAGAGGCGGCGGCGGGAGGAGACGTGAGATCCAGAGACACAAACCCCGCCCTAAGACCATGCTTCTTCTCCGTCTCTCCTCATCTCCAAATACAGCAGCTCTCCCTGCAAGCTCAAACAAAGCCAGGTCTAACTCACCCGGAGACTGGCTACAGGGATGATATCATAATGCTTTCTCTCTGCCCTGATTGGAAGGTGACTCCTGGTAGTTTAAAGAACACGGACTTTGATTAATGAGCCTATTGATTTTTCTTGCTGTCTGGAGAAAGATTGACCCCTTCTCCTTCACCTAAAGGGACTCGTCTTCAAAACAGATAGACAGAATAGCCTACACCATGAGGTTATTTTATTAGCCATTCATATTCTTAACTGATAGGATTTCAGTTCAGCCCGGGTACCTTATGTAGGCACTATATGCAAATGTAGGGGCGTGTGTTGCATGTTCTTCTAGGAACAAAGAATGTTGATTTATGAAGCGGTATGTTGCGTAAAAGGGTTGTGCCTCTCCATTCCAAGTGTTCTGATGCCACAATAACGAGTGGTCTCCGCGTGCCAATAACCAAATGAGCTACACACCCACGTGCTTGTTTTCTTGATCTCAAGAAAACAACTGTCTGCGGGCTAAATTATACGCTCACACAATGATATTTTATTTTTTAATTTTTTACATTGAATTTTATTGATCAGTGCCTTATTTTCTTTGTCAACTCCATACATCTATTACATCAGATACACATCTTCAACATGAAAGCAATAACACACAGTTCATGGTAAAACGGGAAACTGTATTTACATGATCAGTTCTTGTCTGTTTTCCTTCATCCACATGGATGAAACTGATTTAAATGAATGAATTAGAGACAATGAAAGTGAACAAAGCGCGGCTTTGAAGGTCTCCCCGGTAAGAGAGGATGAGCTGCTTCTCCTGCTTCTTGTCTACGACCAGACACACACAGTACAAACGCTCTGTTGAATTCATAAGAAACTGTTGCTTTTTACATTCAATCTCTTACATTTCGGTCCTGAACAGGAAGATATGAAGAGACGTATTTCTTGGTGCTAATAATAATAGTTTACATCTACCAAACATATATTTTGAGCGGTAGGTTTATGGAACAAATAAGACTTACAAATGTAAAAATATATTTCTCAAATGTTATTTTGTCATATTTTTGCAAAACAAATACAGCCAGTGGTTGTTTTTGTTGTTGTTGTCATTTACAGCCAAAGAAAACATAGGGTATTGAATTGTTCTGTCCGCTGCAAAGTGTGAGCTCAGCGCATTGCCTCCACCTTGCTTTGTCTACCGGACCATGCGGTCAAGACACAAAGACAAAATCAAGACATTGGAAAAATGGGAGCAAAAAAAAAAAAAAAAATGTGGCGCCATCTATTGGTAATATTAAGCATTACATCCTAAACCGCTCGTTCATGTAGGTTGGCGATAATGACGTTACGAATGAGCCAACCAGGTAGTCCATGTCAGCTGCATCGTGTGTTTATTTCTGGTGGCATAACCTCGGCTGATGAACGGATATCCTTAGGACAGGGGACTGACTGACGGACCGACAGATCGCCTCCTGGCTCTCAGGGAAGAGCTCCATGTAATTCCCGTTAAAACCATTTTATTAGCGGCATGGCTTTTGAAATCACTCCTGTGCCCTGCTTGCTGGGTTGTCACCTCTGACTGAATCCTCATTGGCTGTGCCCTGCTTGCCTCCTCTGACTGAATCCTCATTGGCTGTGCCCTGCTTGCCTCCTCTGACTGAATCCTCATTGGCTGTGCCCTGCTTGCTGGGTTGCCACCTCTGACTGAATCCTCGTTGCTGTGCCCTGCTTGCTGGGTTGTCACCTCTAACTGAATCCTCATTGGCTGTGGCCTGCTTGCTGGGTTGTCACCTCTAACTGAATCCTCGTTGGCTGTGCCCTGCTTGCTGGGTTGTCACCTCTGACTGAATCCTCATTGGCTGTGCCCTGCTTGCCACCTCTGACTGAATCCTCGTTGGCTGTGCCCTGCTTGCCACCTCTGACCGAATCCTCGTTGGCTGTGCCCTGCTTGCTGGGTTGCCACCTCTGACTGAATCCTCGTTGGCTGAGCCCTGCTTGCCACCTCTGACTGAATCCTCGTTGGCTGTGCCCTCCTTGCCACCTCTGACTGAATCCTCGTTGGCTGTGCCCTCCTTGCCACCTCTGACTGAATCCTCGTTGGCTGTGCCCTGCTTGCCTCCTCTGACTGAATCCTCATTGGCTGTGCCCTGCTTGCCTCCTCTGACTGAATCCTCATTGGCTGTGCCCTGCTTGCTGGGTTGCCACCTCTGACTGAATCCTCGTTGGCTGTGCCCTGCTTGCCTCCTCTGACTGAATCCTCATTGGCTGTGCCCTGCATGCTGGGTTGCCACCTCTGATTGAATCCTCGTTGGCTGTGCCCTGCTTGCTGGGTTGTCACCTCTAACTGAATCCTCATTGGCTGTGCCCTGCTTGCTGGGTTGTCACCTCTAACTGAATCCTCGTTGGCTGTGCCCTGCTTGCTGGGTTGTCACCTCTGACTGAATCCTCATTGGCTGTGCCCTGCTTGCTGGGTTGCCACCTCTAACTGAATCCTCGTTGGCTTGCCACCTCTGACTGAATCCTCGTTGGCTGTGCCCTGCTTGCCACCTCTGACTGAATCCTCATTGGCTGTGCCCTGCTTGCTGGGTTGCCACCTCTAACTGAATCCTCATTGGCTTGCCACCTCTGACAGAATCCTCGTTGGCTGTGCCCTGCTTGCCACCTCTGACTGAATCCTCGTTGGCTGTGCCCTGCTTGCCACCTCTGACTGAATCCTCGTTGGCTGTGCCCTGCTTGCTGGGTTGCCACCTCTGACTGAATCCTCGTTGGCTGTGCCCTGCTTGCCACCTCTGACTGAATCCTCGTTGGCTGTGCCCTCCTTGCCACCTCTGACTGAATCCTTGTTGGCTGTGCCCTCCTTGCCACCTCTGACTGAATCCTCGTTGGCTGTGCCCTCCTTGCCACCTCTGACTGAATCCTCGTTGGCTGTGCCCTCCTTGCCACCTCTGACTGAATCCTCGTTGGCTGTGCCCTCCTTGCCACCTCTGACTGAATCCTCATTGGCTGTGCCCTCCTTGTCACCTCTGACTGAATCCTCGTTGGCTGTGCCCTGCTTGCTGGGTTGTCACCTCTAACTGAATCCTCGTTGGCTGTGCCCTGCTTGCTGGGTTGTCACCTCTGACTGAATCCTCATTGGCTGTGCCTTGCTTGCTGAGTTGCCACCTCTAACTGAATCCTCGTTGGCTGTGCCCTGCTTGCCACCTCTGACTGAATCCTCGTTGGCTGTGCCCTGCTTGCCACCTCTGACTGAATCCTCATTGGCTGTGCCCTGCTTGCCACCTCTGACTGAATCCTCGTTGGCTGTGCCCTGCTTGACACCTCTGACTGAATCCTCGTTGGCTGTGCCCTGCTTGCTGGGTTGCCACCTCTGACTGAATCCTCGTTGGCTGTGCCCTGCTTGCCACCTCTGACTGAATCCTCGTTGGCTGTGCCCTCCTTGCCACCTCTGACTGAATCCTCGTTGGCTGTGCCCTCCTTGCCACCTCTGACTGAATCCTCGTTGGCTGTGCCCTCCTTGCCACCTCTGACTGAATCCTCGTTGGCTGTGCCCTCCTTGCCACCTCTGACTGAATCCTCGTTGGCTGTGCCCTCCTTGCCACCTCTGACTGAATCCTCATTGGCTGTGCCCTCCTTGTCACCTCTGACTGAATCCTCGTTGGCTGTGCCCTGCTTGCTGGGTTGTCACCTCTAACTGAATCCTCGTTGGCTGTGCCCTGCTTGCTGGGTTGTCACCTCTGACTGAATCCTCATTGGCTGTGCCTTGCTTGCTGAGTTGCCACCTCTAACTGAATCCTCGTTGGCTGTGCCCTGCTTGCCACCTCTGACTGAATCCTCGTTGGCTGTGCCCTGCTTGCCACCTCTGACTGAATCCTCATTGGCTGTGCCCTGCTTGCCACCTCTGACTGAATCCTCGTTGGCTGTGCCCTGCTTGACACCTCTAACTGAATCCTCGTTGGCTGTGCCCTGCTTGCCACCTGAATACAACAGGTGTAGGTAGACCTTACAGTGAAATGCCGAATACAACAGGTGTAGGTAGACCTTACAGTGAAATGCTGAATACAACAGGTGTAGGTAGACCTTACAGTGAAATGCCGAATACAACAGGTGTAGGTTTCACCTTACAGTGAAATGCTGAATACAACAGGTGTAGTAGACCTTACAGTGAAATGCTGAATACAACAGGTGTAGTAGACCTTACAGTGAAATGCTGAAAACAACAGGTGTAGTAGACCTCACAGTGAAATGCTGAATACAACAGGTGTAGTAGACCTTACAGTGAAATGCTGAATACAACAGGTGTAGTAGACCTCACAGTGAAATGCTGAATACAACAGGTGTAGTAGACCTTACAGTGAAATACTGAATACAACAGGTGTAGTAGACCTTACAGTGAAATGCTGAATACAACAGGTGTAGTAGACCTTACAGTGAAATGCTGAATACAACAGGTGTAGTAGACCTTACAGTGAAATGCTGAATACAACAGGTGTAGTAGACCTTACAGTGAAATGCTGAATACAACAGGTGTAGTAGACCTTACAGTGAAATGCTGAATACAACAGGTGTAGTAGACCTCACAGTGAAATGCTGAATACAACAGGTGTAGTAGACCTCACAGTGAAATGCTGAATACAACAGGTGTAGGTTTCACCTTACAGTGAAATGCTGAATACAACAGGTGTAGTAGACCTTACAGTGAAATGCTGAATACAACAGGTGTAGTAGACCTTACAGTGAAATGCTGAAAACAACAGGTGTAGTAGACCTCACAGTGAAATGCTGAATACAACAGGTGTAGTAGACCTTACAGTGAAATGCTGAATACAACAGGTGTAGTAGACCTCACAGTGAAATGCTGAATACAACAGGTGTAGTAGACCTTACAGTGAAATACTGAATACAACAGGTGTAGTAGACCTTACAGTGAAATGCTGAATACAACAGGTGTAGTAGACCTTACAGTGAAATGCTGAATACAACAGGTGTAGTAGACCTTACAGTGAAATGCTGAATACAACAGGTGTAGTAGACCTTACAGTGAAATGCTGAATACAACAGGTGTAGTAGACCTTACAGTGAAATGCTGAATACAACAGGTGTAGTAGACCTCACAGTGAAATGCTGAATACAACAGGTGTAGTAGACCTTACAGTGAAATGCTGAATACAACAGGTGTAGTAGACCTTACAGTGAAATGCTGAATACAACAGGTGTAGTAGACCTTACAGTGAAATACTGAATACAACAGGTGTAGTAGACCTTACAGTGAAATGCTGAATACAACAGGTGTAGTAGACCTTACAGTGAAATGCTGAATACAACAGGTGTAGTAGACCTTACAGTGAAATGCTGAATACAACAGGTGTAGGTAGACCTCACAGTGAAATGCTGAATACAACAGGTGTAGTAGACATTACAGTGAAATGCTGAATACAACAGGTGTAGTAGACCTTACAGTGAAATGCTGAATACAACAGGTGTAGTAGACCTTACAGGGAAATGCTGAATACAACAGGTGTAGTAGACCTTACAGTGAAATGCTGAATACAACAGGTGTAGTAGACCTGACAGTGAAATGCTGAATACAACAGGTGTAGGTAGACCTTACAGTGAAATGCTGAATACAACAGGTGTAGGTAGACCTCACAGTGAAATGCTGAATACAACAGGTGTAGTAGACCTTACAGTGAAATGCTGAATACAACAGGTGTAGTAGACCTGACAGTGAAATGCTGAATACAACAGGTGTAGGTAGACCTCACAGTGAAATGCTGAATACAACAGGTGTAGTAGACCTTACAGTGAAATGCTAAATACAACAGGTGTAGTAGACCTCACAGTGAAATGCTGAATACAACAGGTGTAGTAGACCTTACAGTGAAATGCTGAATACAACAGGTGTAGTAGACCTTACAGTGAAATGCTGAATACAACAGGTGTAGTAGACCTTACAGTGAAATGCTGAATACAACAGGTGTAGTAGACCTTACAGTGAAATGCTGAATACAACAGGTGTAGTAGACCTTACAGTGAAATGCTGACTACAACAGGTGTAGTAGACCTTACAGTGAAATGCTTTACTTACGAGCCCCTGAAAAAAAAACAGATCAGAATAAGAAACAAAAGTAACAAGTAATTAAAGAGCAGCAGTGAAATAACAATAGCGAGACTATATACAGGGGGGGGGTACTGTTACAGAGTCAATGTGTGGGAGCACCGGTTAGTTGAGGTAGTATGTACATGTAGGTAGAGTTATTAAAGTGACTATGCATAGATGATAACAGCAGAGAGTAGCAGCGGTATAAAAGGGGAGGGGGGCAGCGCAAATAGTCTGGGTAGCCATTTAATTAGATGTTCAGGAGTCTTATGACTTGGGGGTAGAAGCTGTTTAGAAGCCTCTTGGACCTAGACTTGCCGTGCAGTAGCAGAGAGAACAGTCCATGACTGGGGTGGCTGGAGTCTTTGACAATTTTTAGGGCCTTCCTCTGACACCGCCTGGTATAGAGGTCCTGGATGGCAGGCAGGTTTGCCCCAGTGATGTACTGGGCCGTTCGCACTACCCTCTGTAGTGCCTTGCGGTTGGAGGCCGAGCAGTTGCCATACCAGGCAGTGCTGTATGACATAAGGACTATGTTAAGAGGTAACTAGCAAGTAAGTATTTCATTGCACTGTTTACACCCCGCTGTATTCTGATTATATGAAGAATAAAATTGGACTTAATTTAATTCGATTTTTGAAAAGTAAGGATGTTGGCCATTTCAGAAGACACAGTTCTAAAAGAGAGTACTGGGGGCTGTACTAGAGGGCTGTACTGGAGGGCTGCACTGGGGGCTGTACTAGAGGGCTGTACTGGAGGGCTGCACTGGGGGCTGTACTGAGGGCTGTACTGGAGGGCTGCACTGGGGGCTGTACTAGAGGGCTGTACTGGAGGGCTGTACTGAGGGCTGTACTGGAGGGCTGTACTGGAGGGCTGTACTGGGGGCTGTACTGGAGGGCTGTACTGGAGGGCTGTACTGGGGGCTGTACTGGAGGACTGTACTGGAGGGCTGAACTGGAGGGCTGTACTGGGGGCTGTACTGAGGGCTGTACTGGAGGACTGTACTGGGGGCTGTACTGGAGGGCTGTACTGGAGGGCTGTGCTGAGGGCTGTACTGGAGGGCTGTGCTGGAGGGCTGTGCTGGAGGGCTGTACTGGAGGACTGTACTGGGGGCTGTACTGGAGGGCTGTACTGGGGGCTGTACTGGAGGGCTGTACTGGAGGGCTGTACTGGAGGCCTGTACTGAGGGCTGTGCTGAGGGCTGTGCTGGAGGGCTGTGCTGGAGGGCTGTGCTGGAGGGCTGTGCTGGGGGCTGTACAGAGAGTTTCCCAACACACCACCCACATTAGTCCTCCGCTCTGGCTACGGACTACTCCACCACCGGCTGGTCCTCTGTCCGTGGCCTACACACCTGTGCCCGGCAGCTGGTAGAGCATCGGCCTGGCAACGCCAGGGTTGTGGGTTCAATTCCCACGGGGGGTGGGGACTAATATGAACATGTATAAACTCACTACTTACTGTCAGTCTGGATAAGAGCGTCTGCTAATTGACGTCAATGTAAAATATCTTCAGTAGGACCTCTAATTAAATAATTACATTTTTACTGTTAACAGACACATTCCGTTGGAGTTCAAGGTTCCATTCGTATTTCGTATGTGAATTAATTAGTGCATAATTACAATGTCTGGGTGCACAAGGTAGCCTAGTGGTTAGAGTGTAGAGGCGGCAGGTAGCCTAGTGGTTAGAGTGTAGAGGCGGCAGGTAGCCTAGTGGTTAGAGTGTAGAGGCGGCAGGTAGCCTAGTGGTTAGAGTGTAGAGGCGGCAGGTAGCCTAGTGGTTAGAGTGTAGAGGCGGCAGGTAGCCTAGTGGTTAGAGTGTAGAGGCGGCAGGTAGCCTAGTGGTTAGAGTGTAGAGGCGGCAGGTAGCCTAGTGGTTAGAGTGTAGAGGCGGCAGGTAGCCTAGTGGTTAGAGTGTAGAGGCGGCAGGTAGCCTAGTGGTTAGAGTGTAGAGGCGGCAGGTAGCCTAGTGGTTAGAGTGTAGAGGCGGCAGGTAGCCTAGTGGTTAGAGTGTAGAGGCGGCAGGTAGCCTAGTGGTTAGAGTGTAGGGGCGGCAGGTAGCCTCGTGGTTAGAGTGTAGGTGCGGCAGGTAGCCTAGTGGTTAGAGTGTAGAGGCGGCAGGTAGCCTAGTGGTTAGAGTGTAGAGGAGGCAGATAGCCTGGTGGTTAGAGTGTAGAGGCGGCAGGTAGCCTAGTGGTTAGAGTGTAGAGGCGGCAGGTAGCCTAGTGGTTAGAGTGTAGGGGAGGCAGGTAGCCTAGTGGTTAGACTGTAGAAGCGGCAGGTAGCCTAGTGGTTAGAGTGTAGAGGCGGCAGGTAGCCTAGTGGTTAGAGTGTAGATGCAGCAGGTAGCCTAGTGGTTAGAGTGTAGGGGAGGCAGGTAGCCTAGTGGTTAGTGTAGAAGCGGCAGGTAGCCTAGTGGTTAGAGTGTAGAGGCGGCAGGTAGCCTAGTGGTTAGAGTGTAGATGCGGCAGGTAGCCTAGTGGTTAGAGTGTAGGGGAGGCAGGTAGCCTAGTGGTTAGAGTGTAGAAGCGGCAGGTAGCCTAGTGGTTAGAGTGGAGGGGCGGCAGGTAGCCTAGTGGTTAGAGCGTTGGACTAGTTAACCGAAAGTTTGTAAGATCAAATCCCTTAGCTGACAAGGTAAAAATCTGTCGTTCTGCTCCTGAACAAGGCAGTTAACCCCACTGTTCCCCGGTACGCCGTCATTGAAAATAAGAATGTGTTCTTAACTGACTTGCCTAAATAAATAAAGGTTAAATAAAATAATGAAACAATTCAGGTGTGTAAAGCTCTTAGAGACTTACCCAGAAAGACTCACAGCTGTAATCGCTCTTAGAGACTTACCCAGAAAGACTCACAGCTGTAATCACTCTTAGAGACTTACCCAGAAAGACTCACAGCTGTAATCAAACGCCAAAGGTGCTTTTTTACAAAGTATTAACTCAGGGATATAAATAAAATATTTAAATAAATGTATATAAGATATTTCTGTATTTCATTTTCAGTAAATTTTCAAACATTTCTAAAAACATGTTTTCACTTTCTCATTATTGTGTGTAGATGAGTGTGTGTGTGTGTGGGGGGGGGGGGGTCAATTTGATCCATTTTGAATTCAGGCAGTAAAAACAAAATGTGGAATAAATCAAGGGGTATGGATACTTCTGAAGGCTCTGTAGATGTTATCCTGGGATTCTCCTGTGAAGTTACCAGCAGCATTGACGTCCCAGAGAGAAACTTTACTAGTGAAACCTCCCACTGTCTGTGTCTGTGTGTCAATGTAACCATACCTGCACCCTCTACCAAGAGGTCTGGAACTCGATGGTACGAGAGGCAGGCCTAAGTAATGCACCCTGCCATGCAGCCTAACATCAGAGTCACTGGTTCAAGCCCTGCTCCTTAATTCACTACATGGCCGCCCTATTGAGACAGAACAGAGACCCGAGGCAGTCCAGTTTCCTGGGTGTGGAGATGTAGACAATTCCTAGCCGAGAGCTGCAGACACAACAGGTCATCAGGAAATAAGCAGGAAATCTGACAATACTCAAACTAGGATGTCTGGAAAACCAAGGAATTTGGGGACGTTATTTACAGAAAAATAATTCATAAACATCAACAGTATGCATATATACATATATTTTGTATACCAATGTAGAAATAGTAGAAAGTAACCTTTTTAAAATAGTATATTTTCTTTCTACTTTATAAAAAGTATTGTTTTATTATAATTCTATCTTTATTGACGTTATCACAAAGAGAAGTCATTGTTGTGATGGACGTTTTAATATGAATTAATAATTACTAATTACAAATCGTTTATTTTCTATTCAACATCTTTCTCCATCATAAATGAGGACCAAGGCATCTCTCTGCATCCATCTTTCTCCATCATAAATGAGGACCAAGGCATCACTCTGCATCCATCTTTCTCCATCATAAATGAGGACCAAGGCATCTCTCTGCATCCATCTTTCTCCATCATAAATGAGGACCAAGGCATCTCTCTGCATCCATCTTTCTCCATCATAAATGAGGACCAAGGCATCACTCTGCATCCATCTTTCTCCATCATAAATGAGGACCAAGGCATCTCTCTGCATCCATCTTTCTCCATCATAAATGAGGACCAAGGCATCACTCTGCATCCATCTTTCTCCATCATAAATGAGGACCAAGGCATCACTCTGCATCCATCTTTCTCCATCATAAATGAGGACCAAGGCATCTCTCTGCATCCATCATTCTCCATCATAAATGAGGACAAAGGCATCTCTCTGCATCCATCTTTCTCCATCATAAATGAGGACCAAGGCATCTCTCTGCATCCATCTTTCTCCATCATAAATGAGGACCAAGGCATCACTCTGCATCCATCTTTCTCCATCATAAATGAGGACCAAGGCATCTCTCTGCATCCATCATTCTCCATCATAAATGAGGACCAAGGCATCTCTCTGCATCCATCTTTCTCCATCATAAATGAGGACCAAGGCATCTCTCTGCATCCATCTCTCTCCATCATAAATGAGGACCAAGGCATCTCTCTGCATCCATCTTTCTCCATCATAAATGAGGACCAAGGCATCTCTCTGCATCCATCTTTCTCCATCATAAATGAGGACCAAGGCATCTCTCTGCATCCATCTTTCTCCATCATAAATGAGGACCAAGGCATCACTCTGCATCCATCTTTCTCCATCATAAATGAGGACCAAGGCATCTCTCTGCATCCATCATTCTCCATCATAAATGAGGACCAAGGCATCTCTCTGCATCCATCTTTCTCCATCATAAATGAGGACCAAGGCATCTCTCTGCATCCATCATTCTCCATCATAAATGAGGACCAAGGCATCTCTCTGCATCCATCTTTCTCCATCATAAATGAGGACCAAGGCATCTCTCTGCATCCATCTTTCTCCATCATAAATGAGGACCAAGGCATCTCTCTGCATCCATCATTCTCCATCATAAATGAGGACCAAGGCATCTCTCTGCATCCATCATTCTCCATCATAAATGAGGACCAAGGCATCTCTCTGCATCCATCATTCTCCATCATAAATGAGGACCAAGGCATCTCTCTGCATCCATCTTTCTCCATCATAAATGAGGACCAAGGCATCTCTCTGCATCCATCTTTCTCCATCATAAATGAGGACCAAGGCATCTCTCTGCATCCATCTTTCTCCATCATAAATGAGGACCAAGGCATCTCTCTGCATCCATCATTCTCCATCATAAATGAGGACCAAGGCATCTCTCTGCATCCATCTTTCTCCATCATAAATGAGGACCAAGGCATCTCTCTGCATCCATCTTTCTCCATCATAAATGAGGACCAAGGCATCTCTCTGCATCCATCTTTCTCCATCATAAATGAGGACCAAGGCATCTCTCTGCATCCATCTTTCTCCATCATAAATGAGGACCAAGGCATCACTCTGCATCCATCTTTCTCCATCATAAATGAGGACCAAGGCATCACTCTGCATCCATCATTCTCCATCATAAATGAGGACCAAGGCATCTCTCTGCATCCATCTTTCTCCATCATAAATGAGGACCAAGGCATCTCTCTGCATCCATCTTTCTCCATCATAAATGAGGACCAAGGCATCTCTCTGCATCCATCTCTCTCCATCAT